>NC_090649.1:419703889-419746389 GCF_040937935.1 Hyperolius riggenbachi | reverse complement strand
CCAGCATAATAGTTACAGCAATTAAATTACAGAAAATAGGTTCCTAGTGAGATTTTTTTTTTACACAAAATTTCAGATCAATCTGTTGATATTTTCACAGTAAAGAAAAAAAGAATGCCTTACCCCCCAGTACCAGCCCCAAAGATATTGTTCTTAAATTATGCAGAAATAGTCGTACAATGGCCCAACTAGCAATGGGCACTTATGTGTGTATCCTGACAGCCTGGGTGGTCCTATAATAAGATACACTAAAGTGCCAGTTTCCAAAAGCAGCATAACTAATGCATCAAATTCCAGCAGAGCAGTCAATGTAGCAAGCGGGAGCCACGGAGAGGGGAGGGATAAAGGTATGGGCCAAGTGTTTGTCCTCAAGCAGAAGATGTCCAGGCCAGTTACTGCATGGGGCATAGGCTATGAGGATGGTTGTTCAGTATGACCATTTACAGACTGTGTAATATGTATGCTCCCCAACTTCCAGGCCCTAGGGAAAAAGTCAGTCACTATTGTTCTACATGGGAAAAGAGTCAACTCGTCAAGCATGCAAACATAGCTAAGTCGGTGGATCCTTCATGGCTCAATCACTATCAGTTACTGGCTGCATGTTTCCGAAATTCCTGCACATACGTCCACCTTTGTATGTCCATGCAGGGCTTAAAGTGTACCAGAGATCAACATAACTATAGATTTGATACTTGCGCATGCGCAGACGACCCAAACTGGATGCGACTGAGCCGTTACCGGCAATGATCGCAGCTGAACGGCAGACCGCGGGGGGATGGCGCGGGACTCAGATGAGCTTATGTGGCTGGAAGAAGCCCCGGGTAAGTATCAAATCTTTAGTTATTTTAATCTCTGGTTCTTTTAAAGAGAAATGTTTAATGAAAAATATAAATCAATACATTGCAAGGTGAGAAGTTAAAAAATAAAAGAGAGATCAAGAAATGATTGATATTCGTCATGTAATTTGTTCATGTTGTTTGATCCACAATCAGCCTGCACGTGATCATCTTTACTACTGGCAGACATGAAAAAAACAGCACCAACTGCTATTATCTGCAACCACACCCCCTAACAATGTGGTAGGCTAAAAGGTTGGGTTTTTTTTTTAGATACTGCAAACATATAGATAGAGGGAAATAATGATTGCTAGGCAGTTGGAAACAGCCATTATTTCCCCCAATGCAACAAGGCTCCCACAGTGTGATGTCAGAACCTAGGTGCTGACATCACACTGTGGGAGGGGTTTCACCATAATATCAGCTATACAGACCGCCCCCCCCCCCCCCCATGATCTATTCGAGAAAAGGTAAAGAGTTCTCATGGGAAAAGGGATATCAGCTACTGATTGGGGTTCAATCAGTAGGTTACAGTTCCTCTTTAAGTGCTTTTGCACTAAATGGGTATTCTTGTTTCCCATTTGACATGTATGAAGGATCATGAGAGCAGCGATTCATTTTGAATTGCATCTTTTGAAGCAGTGTAAACTTGCCTTTACCATTGGTTTTGCTGCATTACTTGAAATACAGACTGTCCTATTGTGATGCATTTTCAAATGCTTTTGCTGCTGCCTCAATGTTAATGGGAAGGCAATACACATGCAAGGCTAATGCATGACAAATCCATTGTAAACACAACACCTGTTCATTTCTCTTTAGTGTACTCTGTGTGGCTGCCTTTGTCTTGCGTTCCTGTCTGATTCTCATGCTCACACAAGCCATTATTTGGCAAAGCAGCAAAAGGAAGTGTTTGGAAACCTGGCCAATATATTAGAGCTGTTCATGTAATGTTGCACTTGTAGCCACTATAATGCAGAGACGGGACAAAGTCCTCCAGCTCCCAAGGCTGAGGCACCAAAGTGCGCCCTTCCATCCCTCCCACCCCAACTGTCACACACTGATTGCTATTAGACTAAGAGGCATTCCAGGGCCCCCAACCCCTCAATCTCTAGTTATCTGGCTTGCAGTCACTGCTATGTATCCCCTTTACTTATTTCTCTCTGCTTCAAACACAATAGGGAATGATAGCTGAGTGAGTTGTGCATCCCCTCCTACACTGCGCCCTGAGGCTGGAGCCTCTCTCGCCTCTGCCTAAGGCCAATTGGCATCAGGTCCTGGAGCCGGCTACTGAAGGAGATCACGCGCAGGATGCGTGCACATCTCCTTCTCGGGGGGGGGGGGGGGCGGAGCTCTGCCCCATCTTCAGTCTCCGAGTGGCTATTGCCACTTGGGAGACTGTTGGACGGCGTGATTGCCATCTATTTACATAGTGCAGTGCAGCGATCCGCAGCAGCGATGCACTGGGGACAGCTGTGTGACACGGCTGTCCCCCTGGGGGACAAGAGAGCGATCGGCTCTCATAGGCAGAAGCCTATGACAGCCGATCGCCTGATTGGCCAGCTGGGGGGAGGGAGGGGTTTTCTGGGAAAAAAATAATTAAAGAAAAAGTAAAAAATATAAAAAAACCCGAACATAAATATTGATAAAAAAGACCAAACAACTGGGGGGCGATCAGACCCCACCAACAGAGAGCTCTGTTGGTGGGGGGAAAAGGGGGGGGGGAATCACTCGTGTACTGTGTTGTGCGGCCCTGCAGCTTGGCCTTAAGGCTGAAGTGGCCATTTTACTAATAATCAGCCTGGTCTTTAGGGGGGTTTACCACTGTGGTCATCAAGTGGTTAAACTTCTTGTTCATCCCTTGATCTACCCTGGATCAGCTTCCAGATGAATCTACCACTGGAGTTGTTAAGAACTGCCGAATTTTGATTCTGCCAAAATTCAAAAATTTCACAAGAAATTACCAATAAATTTCAGATTTCACAGATTCCAAATATGCATTGTGAAAACATGAAATTGTAATTTATTGTTATTTTCACACGCACCATAGGGCTTAATAGGGTATCACATTTTCACGTAGAATTTTACACCTTCGAGCATGCTTTTTTATTTTCTTTTTTGCATGCATGTGAATTCCGAATTTCAACTCTAAATTGTGAAATTCTGACGTGAAAGTCAGAATTTGGAATTCGGAAGTCTGTGCACACACCCCTATCACGCTGCATCACGTGTCCTCTTCCTCCCGACACCTACTCGCTCTGTGCTGCATACAAGGTTCTTCATCATGTGACATTGGGAGCCGTGCTTGCAGCACAGAGCAAGTGGTAGTAGGAAAAATGGGCGCCGACGGCTAGTGGATGAAAAGAGTGCCACCCTAGACTCTAATGCATTTACCGTTAATACCAGAGGCGGACATAGGCCTGTGCAGACCATGCAGCCACACAGGGGCCCCATGCCTTCTAGGGCCCATGCAGCTACACCACAGTTAGGGTATGTTTATCCTCTAGGCTCTTCTCTGTGTATTTCTCTCCAGGAGGCACAGTGATATTTGCTTGTGGCCCAATCATACACATTATGAAATGTGTGCTACATAACACAGTGCCTACAGCATGTAACCTAGATTCATGTACTTTTAAGTTATCAACAGCATATTAAACCAACCGTAATCTGATATGATGGGGCCCCTTCATTTATTCTGCACAGGGGCCCACTGTTGGCTTTGTCTGCCACTGGTTAATACGGTGCCCAAAGCAGAAAAAAAGGGCGCCTGATAAATATTGTTAACAGCATTAATTAGAACATTAAAATTTTTGAAATATGTTATCGTTTTAGAAACTTGCAACGTTATAGTTTTTGTTACATTATATCGTTTGTATGCACAGATTTGACATTATCAAATATGTTATCGTTTCTATGTATGTAAGGTGTGTGTGAGGGGGGGGGGCTAGGGTTGGGCACCACCAGAGGAGTGATTAGGACTAGGCACCACTGGGGGGGGGGGTTAGGCACCGCCAGGGGGTGGTTAGGGTTAGACACCACCAGGTGGGTTGTTTAGGGTTAGGTACCACCAGGGGGTGGGGGGTGTTAGGGTTAAGCACCACCAGGGGTTTGGTTAGGGTTAGGCACCAACAGGAGGGTGGTTAGGTTTAGGCACCACCAGAGGTATGGTTATGTTTAGGCACCACCAGGGGGATGGTTAGGGTTAGGCACCACCAGGGGAGTGGTTAGGTTTAGGCATCATCAGGGGAGGGTTCTGTATGAATGTAGGGTTAGGTTAAGCTGTATTGTTGAATTATGTAACACTTTTTAAAGTTAATATATTTTTTCGTTTTCATCTCCCATCTGTTTTAAAACAGTATTTATTGTTAACCAATTTCGTTAATGATGTTTATCGTTATTGAGATTTCATTATGCACCCGTGCCAATTTGTCATCCAGCCGAGCCCTTTTTTCCTGCACCCGAGCAAGTGGCTGCCAGCAGAGATGGTCCGAATGGTTCGCCGGCGAACGGCTCCAGGCGAACCTCCGGGGTTCGCGATTGCGGAGAACCGCAAACTTTTCTGGAAGTTCGGTTTGCCCCCATAGTGCATCATGAGGGGCAACTTTGACCCTCTACATCACAGTCAGCAGGCACATTGTAGCCAATCAGGCTACACTCCCACCTGGAGCCACTCCCCCCCCCTTATAAAAGGCAGGCAGCGTCAGGCTTTGGACTCACTCGTGTGCCTGCTTTCATTAGAGAAGGGATAGCTGCTGCAGACTCTCATAGGAAAAGCTTAGTTAGGCTCTTGTAGGCTTGTTAACTTGCTCCTTGCTGATTCTTATTGCTAAAAAAAGCACCCCCACAACAGCTCTTTTGAAAGCTAATCTTGTTCTTGTGATCTATTTTTTTTTGTGTGTGTCCCACTGACACTTGTGTTGCATAGACAGCCTTGGTAATTCCTACTGTGTGTGCCACTGCCAGGCCCATCACATTCAGTGACTACCTGTGTGTGTGACAGGTGCACATTACCCATCACTGCATATACCTAACTGTTGTTCACTGTGCACCCATCCACCTACGTGAGCGCACGCAGTGTCACTGTGCCTGTCTGGTACCTGTTTGTGTGTGAAAGGTGCACATTGTAATACCCATCACTGCATATACCTACCTGTTGTTCACTGTGCACCCACCCACCTACGTGAGCGCACGCAGTGTCACTGTGCCTGTCTGGTACCTGTCTGTGTGTGACAGGCGCACATTGTAATACCCATCACTGCATATACCTACCTGTTGTTCCCTTCAGTCAGTGCACCCACCTACCTACGTGAGCGCACGCAGTGTCACTGTGCCTGTCCGGTACCTGTCCGGTCCCTGCCTCAAGCGTCCTATCAGAAAGGACCTTCAGCGCAGCTGGAGGCATTGTCACTGAGAAGAGAAGTCGCCTAAGTCACAAAAGTGTTCAGTACCTAACCTTTATCAAAATGAATGAGGCATGTATCCCGGAGGGCTACTGCCCGCCCGAAGACTAAGTTAGTCCCCACACACAGCATCTCTGCCTGCACGCCGTGTGACTGCCTGCCCCAAGACTAAGTTGCTCCCCACACAACACCTCTGCCCGCAGGCCGCTTGACTGCCTTTTCCACCACCACCAACAGGGTCCAGGACTCGAGGTGGATTCCTGAATTTTTAAGGCCGCTGTACTAATTTTTCTGGTGCGTGTACATGCCTGCCTAATTTTTCTGGCTGCACTACAGCTGCAACAACAAAACAAAAGGCATGTACATGTGCCAATTCCCCTTCGTGATCATTACCTTGCCGCGGTGAAGGGGCTTGCGTATCACAATGAAGCAATGACCGCCAGCTATATGAGTGTCTCGGGTGTGTGCCCCCCCCCCCGCCCCCAAGATAATAAGGTCGTTGCTTCATTGTGGACAGATCAAATTTGATCAGCTGGACAGTCACTGTTGTTCTATCATTGAACTACCACAGCCCGGTGACCATATGGGCTTGAAAATCGCCACGACCTGAACTCTCGCCATGGTGTGCTCCAGTCCAGCACGCCCGTCACTACACAAACAGCTGTTTGCGGTGCGTTACACAGTGAGTTTTTGTGTCAGTGTGAAGCAGTACTCTAATTACTCTCCCTGATTGATGTATACACATGCACGATGTTTTAAAGCACTTTAGGTCTGCAATTTAGCATTCAATGTGATTTCTGCCCTTAAAACGCTGATTTGCGTCCAATCCAGATTTTTCCCCGGGACTTTTGGCGTCTATCCCACTCCTACATGCCTCCCTCCTACATGCCCCTACATGACCCCTTGAAACATATTTTCCATCACTTTTGTTGCCAGCATAAATTTTTCTAGGTTTCAAAGTTCGCCTCCCCATTGAAGTCTATTGCGGTTCGCAGCTAGCGATGGCCCGAACCTCCGATTTTCGGTTCGGGCCATCTCTAGCTGCCAGAAGGACACACAATGTAGCTAGATCAGGTAAATATATACACATAGCACAGCACTAATACTCCGCAAGGTGGATGGAATGAGGAGCAGGTCCACATAGCATGGGCCCCCCAGCCATCACTGGGGTCGCGGGCGCTAATGTTACGCCCCTGATTGTGATGCCAAACTTGCTCAGACACAAAACATCAAGGATTACCCAACCCGCGGCAGATCTGGCTTTACATGGATATAATCCAGTCATTCAGAATCAAAGCTAAATAACTGAGTAATGCCAGGAACAATGAACACAGCTGCATTTTGACAGCATATACTTGTAGCTCTATTAAGAGAACAAATTGTTCTGTCTTCAAAAACAGGCTCCAGTTAGCAGGTTAGATCACTATTAGCCTATTGAGCCACTATCGAGAACCCTTTTTAGGGTTTTCACATATTAACATATTGCAATTGAAAAAGGTAAATAGCAGCTATGGCAGCAGTGTATGCACCGTTTGACAGGTAAAACCAGTAAAAAAAAGTTCAAGGGGGTTGTTTTGATTGACATTTATTAGCTGAAAAAGAAAGTAATATAAGGCTGTTAAAGGTACAGCCTGTTTACTTATCAATTCGATCACTTTTTTTGTCTTGCATAAACAAAGGTGATCACCCTTTGAAATGCCTCCTACCTGTATAAATGTCTAACACGATCATATTCATTGGCAGTCATCAACACTGTACTTGTACCTCTGCTGCCTCTGTTTAATATTGCATAGATGAGATGGAGGACCATGTATGGAATGTAGGTTCTTCTTTTTTAAAAGAAAACTATATTATAGAAATATGTCACCTGTATAATAAGGTAAGTACTTTCTTCCTTTTAGACCCCTGGCCTTATGGACTTCTCTCTCCTAAATTACTTTAAAGCGGACCTGAACTCAGAACTTCCTCTCTGCTCTAAGAGATAGGCAACAGCATAATAACCTTTAAAGAAAACATTTTGTTAGAGCTGATACAAATCCTGCAATAAATCTGCAGTGTGTCTACTTCCTGCAGGCCCAGCGCTACCATAACGGCAAAGGGGGCAATCGCCCCAGGGACCCCAAGGTGTCTCTCACATCTTAACTATTGCTCCATACAGCCTCTGCTCTGGGCCCCAGGGAGCACAGGTAAGTTGGGGGGTGAATGGGAGGGAGGGTCAGCAGCCGACTCAGGGGCCCAGAAGGGAAATTTGGCTGCAACAAAGGGCCCTAATGCTGCTTTTCGGTTGGGAGGTGTCTGCTGGGAAGGGGGGGGGGGCATGGGTTAAATTTGCCCTGTGGCCCCATTGTTACTAGAACTGGCCCTGACTTCCTGCTTTCATGGAAGCAGATATAGGGTTAAAATCCTTTGTTTACAAATCTTAGCTTCTCTACCGAGGCAGCCAGCTGGCATAGCTGAGAGATCAAATTACACAGGTGATTAGTCACATGTGAGGGAGTATTAGACAGGCTCAACTCTCTAAATACATACAGTGGTACATTTCACTCTGTTTTCGCTCTGCCACTGTGCAAGAGTTCAGGTCCACTTTATTATTTTGTTTCCTGCGTAGTTGTTTTAAAGTGACCCTAAGCTAAATGAACATCACAAGGCATCACTGGAAAATACAAACAGTACTATGGACTTGTAGGCTGTCACTGTCACTTACTATAACATCCTCAGGGGTAGCTGAAATATACCCCCCCCCCCCCCCCCCCCGCTTTCCAGAGTGCTTGTGTGGGCTAATAAAATAAATGGTGTATCGTGTACTCTGACCCCATCCCCCCACATCTGTGTATGCAGCTCCTGAACTGCCCTTCCCCTCTACTGATCTTGCAGAGCAGCTGCAATGGCTGGACAAGTCTTCCTCAGTCACTCCTCTTCAGTGTCTGTAAGCACCCTGCAGCCTATCAACTTGAGCCGCAAGGTGATAGGCTACATGGTAGCTACATGAAAGAGGAGTGAGGAGGACCTGTCCCGCGGGGAACATGGTAAATAAGGTTACGAGGTAAATTAGGTGAATAGGTTACAGTGGAGATACAGTGTGTCTGATAATTCAGGATAGACATTTATTTGACGCATTCCTTATGAAAAGTCCTGTCAGTTTTTCATCAGTTTTACCTGACTGGATTGGAAATGTAAACGTTTTATGCGTGAACACACCCATAAGGTGGGATCACACTAAAACGAATTATGCCCGTGTGTATTTCTAATATTAGTAGCTATAAATTGGCCGAGCTATTGACAAGTGTCCCACCCTGAGGTCCCTGCACTTTGATTGGACCAATAGGCTGCCTGTCAGTGACAAGCAGTCTATTTGGGCCAATCAAAGTGCAGGGATCTCGTCCGTTAAAACCACTGGACCCGAAGGGGATCAGGGTGGGATGAGCGGAGCACCGGTTATTGGGATGTAGCCGGCACAAGGTACCTCTAACCAAACTTAAATATGCACGTTACGCTCCCAATAGTGCGTGTAATGTGCAGAGAGTCAAAATTAAGTCGCACAGATTAAATAGCACAAGTAACAGATTACTCGTGCTATTGTTCTTAGTGAATCAACCCCATAAATCTATACATTTCTGGACCAGTTCTGTCAGTTTTGTATGTATTTTGATGGCTGTGTTTATACATCAAAGGTGTACATTTTCGGTCCGGTTCAGTCCTGTCAGTAGTTTTGTATGTGTTTCTGTGTTGTGTGGTGAGGGTCGCATTTTGGGAGAATACTCCGTTCTAGGACTTTCCTTACAAGGAAATAGCTGTAAGCAATATGGAAAGGTGTTAATATTGTATGTTACCTATTATGGTATACTGTGGTGGCTATACAAGCAATCATCTTTTTTGTATGTAAAATTGCTTTTAAAATGTTGTAATTCGTTAATAAATATTGTTTTTCAATCGATCATTAGGTTACCTTACTCAAGAATTACTATATTACCTGTTTCTGAACACTATGGCCTCAATTCACTAAGCTTTATCAAACACTTTATCAAACGTTTGATAATTTACCTCATGGGTAAAACCTAATATTGAATTCGATAAGGTGTTATAGATTCATTAAACGTTTTGTCGATAAAACATTCAATAAAAATATAACACCTTATTGAATTCAAAATTAGATTTTACCCATGAGGTAAATTATCAAATGTTCGATAAAGTGTTTGATAAAGCTTAGTGAATTGAGGCCTATGTGTAGTTGATTTCCCCTGGAAAATCCTATGTGCCATAAATAAGATTAGCATCTTGTATGGGATATAGGGGAAAACCAACAGCTTCACTAATAATATATATATGTCTGTAATACCCTAGTTGGTATCATTATGGGCCGTTCTGTTGCCGGCCAATAATATATATGTCTGTAATATCCTAGTTGGTATCATTATTGGCCGTTCTGAATCAGGACTGGACACCTTTTTTTGTGTGAACCATGCCTTACTCCAAACAGCCCATGCAGATCTGCTGGCCTAAGCTCCAGGCTAGGTGGCCTACATAGAAGTGTGTCCCTGAATGTCGCCGGAGAATGGTGTGCATTTCTCGTAAAGGCTTCGGAAAAATATATATTCATTTTTTCCTGTATGTTGAACTCATTTAATGAAATTCAATATTCATTTTAATTTAAACTTTACTGAACTGAATGTTTAATTAAGTTTAACTGCCCATGGGGAGGATATATAAATTCCATCCTTGACTTGTTTCACTTACATATAATTAAAAGGTCCAGTTGCAAAAGATTTAACAAAGCAATTTCTTTTCCAAACAGGTCACTTGCTTGATTGCCATTCTGCTTAGTTTATATCCTTTACTAGCAAAAGCCTAATCCATTGGTGATACAGGATTGGTTATGCAAAGCTAGCCTGACCTAGGAAGTTTTAGAGAGCGGGTTTAAAATGTCTAGACTGCCTCAATGAACCTGCTCAGATTTTCTACATTGATCATTTCGGTTGTTTTCTAACTGCGTTTATCATTTTAAAACTTGAAGGAGTTCTGTTGACCTTTTAAAAAACAAAAACTGCCACTTACCTGGGGTTTCTATCGGCCCCCTGCAGCTGGAATGTCCCGTGCCGTCCTCTTACGATGCGCCATTCCCGGCTGCTCGCACCGGTGTAATTATTTGTCTAAATAGACGTGGCTCCGGCGCACACCAGCCGGAGCTTACTGCGCAGGCGCAGTACAGGAAAACTTTGTACTGCACCTGCGCAGTAAGCTCCCACTGCCGTGCACGGGAGCGAGCATGCGCGCGGCCATGGCCGTGCAGCCGTACTTCTTTTCGTCTAGTTAGACGATTAATTACATCGGTGCCGGCAGCGGGGAACGGTGCATCTGAACATCTGAGGTCAACAGAACCCCTTTAAAATATTCATATAACAAGTTTGGGTAGTTAAAATGAACCTTGACATTTTTTTTAAAAGTAGTGTAAACCTCATTCCAAGTGACAGCAGTGTAGGAGAAAATTAATTTATAGCACAATTTACTCCGAAAGAAATGTATTTTTTATTTTTGTGGTTTTATGTATTTTAATTTTTACAATTTTTCACAATAGTGGTCCTTTAAATCAAACCTCAAGTGAAAACTAACTGATAAGCTAAACTGTATGTATAAAATTAAAAATAGGATGGCAGGCTTTGGGTCCTTGAAGTATGGCAGGCTTTGGCTCCTTAAAGTGAACCTGAACTGAACAAAATTATTTAAAATAAACACGTACCTGCAAATTAATATCACATATTAAAAACATTCAGAACATCACTGAAATGGTTAAACAAAGCCTGTTGTCCTGCTATTCAGCTTCAAATCCGCATCCAAACTTGAGATAACAGTATCTTTGTTTACATTCCAATGTTGTTACAATGTGTATAAACACAGTCTAACAAGGGAAAAGGAGCTCTCTATCTGTGCTTCAGACACACACACAGTTCAGAATAGCTCATTAGAAGATGTTAATATATAATAAAATGCAGGTTGAATAAAATGCAATGACAGCACTTAGGGCACGATAAACTACACTTTGGAAACTTGTAATTTGCAAACAGACAATCACTTATGCACAAAAGCAAATATACATTAACTGTATGAGTAATAAAAAGTAGGAAAACACATTTTTATTGAATGTTATGTCGGAGTTTCAAACCACTTTAAGGCCTTAGGGCAATTTTTTCACCATGTCAGTTGTTGTCAGTTATAAATGAAAGGACTACTGATGTGCAAGGTAATGTCCATGTTTCCCCTATGTCTCAAGCAATATTACTTGTTAATGAAGTGCTGACCCGGAAGCTGTTACAGGGTCTTTTACAATGGAGGGCAGAGAATTCAATCAATCACAGTGGACAAACAGGAAAGGGCAGAGAAGAAAGAGATTAACGAGCAGACTACGCAGGAGGCAAGTATAACGTGTATGTTTATTTTTCAGTTCAGGTTTGCACCAAAGCCTTTTTTCAGTTTTTAATTGTGATCACTGTGATTGGCTCACAGTGATCACAAGGTCAGGAGCCAATGAAATTCAAATCTATCCAAACTGGAGATTGCAATTGTCAGTAATTGCAAGCCCCTCCCTCTTACAGGGCAAACAAAAGCATCTAATTGTGGCAGTTTCTTTCCGTCAGAGGGTGATATTCTTTTGCTCTCTCATTGGCCACTCAAGTCACATGACATTTTCAATGGCCTGTGAGACATTCAAGCCAATTGGTAGCTGGCAGTTGAAAGGGGAAAAAATGTTTTAGAAGCAGGGTGAAGTTTTATTTTCTAGAGCTCTGCAATAAGCAGTAATGGAAGATGAACTATAAAATGATAGTGTGTTGCTTTCTCTAAAACAGGCCCCATTGAATATGATACACAGAAACATCAGGCATTGCATAGAGAACAATGAATATCCCACTAACGCACTCCTATCTACATTTTTGTGTGCTTCCCTATTCAGTGTAAATGAATGGGGTCATCCCTACAGCGGACAGTACCAAAGGCAGCCATGTGATGCTGTACAACACACCAACACCTGCTTCCCAAGCACATGATTCTGCCATGGCTCAGTAGCCAGGGGGAATAGAAAATAAATGTTTATTTGCCTACCTTGAACTGCGGCTTTAACATATGCTTAGGCAATTTGTCATTGCAATTATGATCTTAAATGAAAGGGTGTCATTGTGAATGCAAATCTAAATTAATCAGCCCTCGTGCAAAATTAGACACAAAAAACTGGCCAAGGTTAATTAAGTTTTCCATATTATCTGCTGTAAGCTTTTAATTGTGCTATATGCCACTTGAGATTAAACCCAAAGCCTTGGGAAGGCAAAAATATTTCAAACCAATTAGATTTTCTTGATGGATAAGGGCAACATATGGGTTTCCCTCTAAATTATAGCCCGGAATATTGTAAATAATCTTGCCTGATTAATATTATGAACTCCATTCACTGAAGGCACGCTGCAGATTTTAAATGAGGTTTTTGATAAGCTGTTTTCATTTACTGTACGCAATATTTTATATAAAGGTCCTAATTTTGACTTTCCTAAGTTCACAGCGGGACGTTGCGTTGTGACGCGACGTTAAAGTCGCAACGCAAAATTCCAACACAACAGAAAAGATGTAATGCACATTAAGGCCATGTTAGAGTCACATACAGTAGGTACAGTGAAGCATACAGGCAATGAAAAGTATGCTTCCCTGTATATTTTAATGTGTGCTTTTAGAGTTAACGCACTGGCGCAGTGCGTTACCAGTGCGCAACCTTTACAGCGAATGCTAGCGTCCCACCTTGAACGTCACATAGGGTTAACATTGCAGTATGACTTTATAACGTGGGACCATAACGTCCCACTGTGAACCTAGCCTAAAGGAATCCTTTCACTTTGCAAATATGGACCCTGATGCACTAAGCTTTTCTCGCCATATTATTATTTTCTCACCTTATTACCTTCCAGCATCTAGAAAGCAAAAAAAAAGCTCTAAAATATAGTAATATTAAACTTTTGGCTATATAGATGCAGCGTTAGCTCGTAGGCTAGCCACTTGTCCTGCTGCTGTGCGGAGGGCTGTCAGAGTGGTGTGAGAGGTGCATCACACAGTGGGCGGGATGAGTGAGGAGAACAATGCCCTTGGCCAAATCGCTCTGTCAGGCTGATAGCTGGCCAATGCGTCTAGGGCCAAAGTACTCATGCTACATTCTTGGCAGAGGCGCCTCAGCTGCGTATCATCAAGTGTGCGTGTGATGCTTTAGTTTGTGTGTTTTTTTTTCCCTTGTTGGGTGCTTAAAAAAGTTATTATAAAGATTAGATGAGGAATGGATAATGTGGGATAACCCATGAGGTTAGCTTAAAGTGCACCGGGTACCGTCCACATAAAAATATTCAAAATGAACCTTCCCTAAGGAAGGTTCGAAAATGATGGTGGCTATTTTTTTTGGTGGGGGGGGGGGGGGGGGCAGTGGTAAATCAACCTACCTACAGAGGCTGTACATGAACCCTCGTCTCCAAGAAGGTGTCCGTCTTCGAATTGTCCCATCCTCACTTTAAAGGGGCCACCTTTACAGTGCATTCCCCTCCCTGGTATATGCCGGGAGATGTGTGTTCCCAGATGCTATTCATGCGTGAGATGCAGCGTGTCGGGCCCCCTTGCACATGCCAGGAGATGCCATCATTATATCTCCCGGCTGAGAGATGTGAATACATTAAAGACTACTTCTGCATCTGATGCATGAGTAGCGTCTGAGAACACACATCTCCCAACATACACAAGATCTGGAATGGGCTGTACTCTGGGCCCCTCTGAAATGCAGTTGGTGCGAATGGGACTGCTCAAAAAAGGAGAAGGGGGCTACAGCGAAGCCCCCATAGGTAAGCTAACTTACCTCTGCCCCTTCCCTTCCCTCACAAAGCCACCATCATTTTCGAACCAGATTAATTTAAAATATTTTGATATATATTGTGCTCAGTGCACTTTAAGGCCTCTTTTACCCAGGCTCCTGCAGATGTTCCAGGCGCATGCAGGCATCTGCGGAGTCAGAGTTGAGGAGACTGAGAAATTTTGGGTACCTGGTGGTTTCATGAACTGAGGAGTCGGAGTTGGATGATTTTTTTACCAACTCTACAGCCCTGGTAAGTATAAGACTAAGGAGTCTGAGTCAAGGAGTCATAGTCAGAGCAATTGTGGGTACCTGGAGTTGGAGGTTTAATAAACTGTTGAGTCGAAGTCGGATGATTTTTGTACTGACTTCACAGCCCTGGCTGCAAGAGTTTGGCATAGGTATGTACATCTGAGTAGACGGCAGCTGTCTGCTAAATGTTACATGTGGTGGTTTCCTATTGCTCAGTAGCTGCACCGTGTGTAAACCGCTGACATATTTCTGGTTACAAACTCTGCTGGTTGGTTGCCGTGTATAGCAAACAGATGGTGTTGCTTCCCTGCAGATTCTAAATCTTTCCATGCTTTTTTGTTGAGAACTACCTATTTTCTGTTGAGGACTACCTCTAGCCAACAAAAAAACAAAACAAAACTGGAAAAACAAGAAATCGCCCGTGGTGGCCATATTTGGAGAACAACTGTTGTTCCAGTAAAAACTGTCCAATTTAAGACTTTTGCTGTTCAAAGGACTGGTGATTAGCAAAGTTTGGTTGTCCAAACATAGTCAACCATCATTACTGTTATCCATGAGATACATTTACCAGAGATTAGATGTGACTACCTCTCCTGTCCCTCATCGACAGATATCAACCTGCCCACGAAAACACAACTATATCTATATATGTTAAAAATATCATCCTTTAGCAGTTGTATGGCACCAGCATCCCCAACAACCATCAAAAGTGCCTGCTGACATTAACACTGGCCTCAGACAGGTCCTGAGCTCACTCATGGGTTACATCTGTATAGTAGAGATTGGAGCTAACAGTGGTGGGAAATAATTTCGGCATGTAGTTATCAGAGTATGAATATGCCCTGTTACTGGCTACAATGTATAGCACCACAAAAAGAAAATCTGCAAAGGTAATGGATTGCATTTTCATTGTCCTCCTACTACCATTCAGGAGCAGATAACCCATCAAGTAAACACCATGATAGAAGGATTTTTATCATGTGTGTTCAGGCTCTGTATACGTCCTCATTCATCATAACTAAATGCCACCAAGCTGTTATAAAGGGCAACAGAGAGATATTACAAAGCAGCAACACAATTTAAAGGTTCTGTAAAGTTACAAAATTAAAAGGGCCAGTCCACCCAAACCTGCTTTGCCAGAGAGGCATATGATAATGGGGCCTATCATAATGGAAATAATCTTTTATATAACTTATGCAGTAACTATTGGGAATATTACAGATCACTCTTTTAAATAATACAGGGAACATGAAGTAAAGGAATGGGGTGCAGGGGAAACACTGGTCTGCCCTGGTGCCCATGCTGACTTTAAATAATATTGTAGAATATACAGCAGAACCAGGTCTAGTTAGTGAAATGCCACTGGCATCTTTTAGAGGGGGACAGGGAGGGGATTTCCGTACAACCTTCCAGAGACGTAACTAAAATTTGATGGGTCCCTTAAAGCAGTGTTTCTCAACATTTTATTGGTATGTACCCGTTTTAACACCCTGTACTCACCAAGTATCCCGTAGCATAGTAAACGTTATCACAAGTACCCTTTCACAAATATATTTAATTGTTGTACATGATAATTGGTTCTAAACAATTTCCAAGCATTTGCTATTGCTTTTAATTAGCTAAAACCCGAAATTAGTGTTGTTTAAATACGATTCATAATTTAATAGAACTCTAAATGTATTATTCTTGGTTACGTATATCAAGCCCAAGTACCCCCTGGAACCATTGGAAGTACCCCCTGGGGTACGAGTACCTCATGTTGAGAACCTAGGCCTTAAAGGACAACTGAGGTGACATGTGGCATGATGAGATAGACATGAGTATGTACAGTGCCTAGCACACAAATAACTAGGCTGTGTTCCTTTTTTTCTTTCTCTGCCTGAAAGAGTTAAAAATCAGGTATACAAGTGACAGTTTCTATCCGGGTCGGGACCGGGTCGGACTGGGTCAAACTATAGCATAACCCTCACTGATAAGTAATTACAGCCATAAAACACTTTTCTGTCAGTAAATGGCTTCTGAGAACAGGAAAGAGATACAAAGAGTCAACAATTCATAGATTTGAGCTCTGGCATACTTCAATGAAGGTGTTATTGAGCAGAGACAATGAAAGAGTAAAAACTTAAAAACTAGATTTAAACTAGATATCTAAAAAAAAAAAAGTCATTTTTAGGAGAAGGGGGATGAATACCATGTTTTTCTCATTCGTTTATTTTCACCTCAGATGTCCTTTAACAACCCAACCCCACAAGCAAGTTTGCAGTACATTAGGGAAGTGTAATTCCAAACTGTGAAGGAGCACCACAGTAGGAGTAGAGGTGTGCCACAACTCCAGCCCCTGTGTTCTTGGGGCTCTCAAACAATCAGTCACAGATGGGTCAACACCACCAACAAGCATAACTATAGCTCTTTTATTCCAGTTACAGTGGCAGACCTCTGTTTCGGGTAACTGCAATTGCCTGAAACAGTGGTTTGTCTCTGTTACCTCTGTTTAATGGAATAAAACGGCTCTATTTATACTTCTTGGTGGTGCTGACCCATCTGTGTTTTGACCATTAGGGAAGTGTATGCATAAACACAAGCACCCTACACCCCTTCCCCCGATGTTAATGACTTTAATTACCATTATATATGCATTCGCCATACTATGTTCATTTTTTTTTTACTTTATATCTACTTAGTAGTAGAGAAACAGTAGGAAATAGGTAAAATAAGATGAATTTCATGGTTCTTAGCAGTTTACTGTACAGTATTTTGTTTCCCACAAGATTACAGATACACACAGTCCCCTACTTACAAATGATTCGAGTTACAACTTTTCAGAGACACAAAGTTGTCTCCATGAACAAAATACACAATACTGTTTTTTACTACATACTTTTACTGTTAAAGGGATCCTGAGGAGTAAAAATCAACAAAATTGGTACTTACCTGGGGCTTCTCCAGCCCACCGTAGGTCAGGAGGTCCCCCGGCGTCCTCCTGGCTCCTCTCCTGGTCCCTCCGCCGCATACTGCACTGGCGACACCCAGGCTGGGTGTCGAGCTCCCACTTCCTTATCGGTGACGCTCATCGTCATCACGGCGGCCAGTGTGACAGTACTGTGCATGAGTGGTTTAATCGCGCATGCACAGTACTGTCACGCCGGCCTCCGTGATGCCGTACAGCGGCCCGGCGTGATGAACGTCACTGATAAAGAAGTAGGAGCCCAACACCCAGCCCGGGTGTCACCAGTGCTGTATGCGGTGGAGGGACCGGGAGAGGAGCCAGGAGGACTCTGGGGGACAGGTAAGTACCAATTTTGTTTATTTTTACTGCTCAGGGTCCCTTTAAATGTTACAGCACTGTATAAACTGTTTAAAGAGGAACTTTAGCAAAAAAGGGGAAAAATAAATCAATACATTGCAAAGTGAGAAGATAGAAGAGAGGGCAAGAAAGTTTTTATATTCACCATGTAATTTGTTCATATTGTTTGACCCACAATCAGCCTGCACATCATCATCTTTACTACCGGCAGACATTAAAAAAACAGACAGCACCAACTGCCATGATCTATAACCACACCCCCTAACAATGTGATAGGCTAAAAGATTGTTGTTTTTTTTAGATATACAGGTAGTCCCTGGTTAACGAACGAGATAGGGACTGTAGGTTCGTTCTTAACCTGAATCTGTTCTTAAGTGGGAACACTGTGCCATCTCTGTCCCCTGTACCTCCATTGTCCTCCTCTGTGTCACATCTGCCCTCTGTACCTGCTTGCTTTTACAAGTTTAAAAGCCATTTTTTCTTTGAATTTTTTAAAATCGATTTTCTCAAAAACAACAAGTCCAATTTGAAAAAAAAATGTTTGGCTTGTTCCCATGGAAACACAGAATCCATGCCATTCGTATCGGCGGGTCGTTCGTAAGTCGGGCGTTTGTAAGTCGCGGACTACCTGTATATATTTAGATTTAGATACTGGTTGCTTGGCAGTTGGAAACAGCTGTTATTTCCCACAATGCAACAAGACTCACAGACAGGAAAATGTCAGGACCTAGGTGCTGACATCACACTGTGGGAGGACTTTCACCACAATATCAGCCATACAGACCTCCCTGATGATCTATTCAAGAAAAGGTAAAGATTCCTCACAGGAAAAAAAGGGTATCGGCTACTGATCCGGATGAAGTTCAATCCTTGGTTACTGTTCCTCTTTAAGTAGTTCAAAACACCTTAAAGGGAACCTGAAGTGAGTGAAATTATTTAAAATAAACACCTGACATAGCTGCAAATGAATATTACATACTAGCCACACCGTCAGTTCCTTTCAGAAGCTCACCATTTTCTTCTTACAGTGATCCCTTCCAGTTCTGACAATATTTTGTCAGAACTGAAATATAGCAGTTGCTGTCAGTGATATATCAGCAGCTGTCAGTTACAACTGAATATGCAAAACAATGTCCATGTTTCCCTATGGCTCAAGTGGGTGATATTACAGTTTAACAGTGTGCTAACCAGTAAGCTGTTATGGGGTAACGGCCATTTTTAAAATGGAGGACAGAAAAATCCATTGATCACAGTGCACAAACAGGACGCAGGAGAGGAGAAAGGGATTGAGTAGTAGACTACACAGGGGGTAAGTATGACCTGTATATGTTTATTTTGACTTTTTATTTTCAGTTCAGGTTCTCTTTAAATACATATTGAAAACAACCAATAAAACATAGTTTATACTATGGCCTCAATTCACTAAGCATTATCAAACACTTTATCGAATGTTTGATAATTTATCTCATGGGTAAAAATCTAATTTTGAATTCACTAAGCTGTTATATATTTAATGAACGTTTTATCGATAAAACATGCGATAAATATATAACACCTTAACAAATTCAAAATTAGAGTTTACCCATGAGATAAATTATCAAACGTTCGATAAAGTGTTTGATAAAGCTTAGTGAATTGAGGCCTATATGTCCAAAGCCAAAGTTGTCCAAAAGTAAATCATTTATCCACTTTCCCCATGTTCAACACAGGGCTCAACTTACAAACAAATTCAACTTAAAATCTTTGGGAACGGACCCTTACTGTATGTATGGGACCACCTGTACTTCGTCATGTCTGGCTATTTTATTCACCTAAGGCATTTGCTGTAGTCCCAGCCCTTACACACTAATCAGGAAAATGTAGGACTGATGATAAAAAAGAGTTGAAGCAGAGTACAAGCATGCTACGTCTGTTGCATGTAGTCATAGCCTGCCAGTCCTCAGGACACAGTAGATGGTGAGTATTGCAATTCAGCTATGAACAGGCTTGCTCGCTTTGACAGGTTGTGCCTGTTCATTGATATCAATAAGAAAGGAAGGACAATGCCTGGTGCCACACTGTCTCAAAAAAAAATTCATAACTTGTCCACAGAATCCAACCTATGGGACTTTATCTCATTCTTGGGCAACAGCACTTGGTCACTGAGCTGTCACATAAGGGATCGAATCCCTTCGGATGACAACTATTGTGCCTGTGCGCACATCTTCAAGAAGAGCATTTTCTTGCTTGCTGGTGGCTTAAAAGGCATTTTATAGAAACAGTTTGAAAATATCACCTAGGAGAAACCTCAGAAGAAAAGGTATTAGGTATATTTTCTATTAGCTTTAAAACTCTCATTAATAATTCCGGAAAGATCACCTGACAGGGCTGAAGATGTCGCCAACTGTGATAAATTGCAGAATGTATATTGGGATGAGGAAAGATTTTACAATGGGCAAACACTTGCTAAATAATGTATAAATGAATATTGTAAGAATAAATAAATAAATAATAATAATTTTGTTAATTACATTATTTTCACTGCAGTTCCTCTTTAAAGAGAATCTGTACTCTGAAATTCTTACAATAAAAAGCATACCATTCTATTCATTATGTGCTCCTGGTCCCCTCTGTGCTGTTTCTGCCATTCTCTGCTGCAAACCTGGCTTGTAATTGCCAGTTTTAGGCAGTGTTTACAAACAAACTAACCAGCTTCTAATAGGCTCAGCTAAGCAGAGTGTGTTAGTCACACAGAGCCTGCAGGGGGTGTGTACAGCTTCTAGCTAATCACAAGCAGCCCTGCACATTCCAGTCTGACTGCCTCAGCCTGACTGTGCCGACTATAGAGAGAAGATTAGATCATATAACAGAGATAACACAGCTACTGTGCAATTAGGAAAAGCTGCAGTAAGCCAGACCACATTAGAAAAGGCATAGGAACTTATAGCATAGAAGAAATAAAGATAAACAATTTGTTACAGAGTCTCTTTAAAGTAAAGCTGTACGGAAGTGTTACCTCTAATTTTTAACCTCTAGATCCATCTCTAATGCTGTAATCATTGTATAGTTTATAGAAAAAGGAGGGATCTTTTATTTTACAAACTAGGAAAACTGCTGTGAGCAACGTTGGAGCCTTTTGCTGCCTTTTAACACTTTCTGACCTCATAAGCCTTTAAATCTAATTAATAATATACCTTTTAAGCCAGGGGTCTCAAACTCAATTTATCTGGGGGGCCGCAGGAGGCAAAGTCAGGATGAGGCTGGGCCGCATAAGGAATTTCACAATCGCGGCGCATCGCCGCCTCTGCCTGCCCCTCTCACTCTTCCTTCACAGGGAGGGGCGGGGAGAGGCGGCGATCCGTGCGGCGATTGACGTCAGGAGGGGCAGAGCTGAAGCTGAAAGCTCTGCCCCTTCCAGGAAATGCCAGCGGATTGCCCCCCGGGCGATTTGGGGGCTCTGCAGCCCTCGTTTAGTGGCGGGGATGCGGCTTTTGCCGGTGAGGGCCACAAAATATTGTATCGAGGGCCGCAAATGGCCCGCGGGCCACGAGTTTGAGACCCCTGTTTTAAGACCTCAGCAAACTATACCCAACATAAGTTTGATATTACATTGTTTCCTACTTTTTAGCACTTTTTCCATTGCTAGGTGCGCATATATAATTTTGTAGAAAAAATGAGAAATTATCTCCGGGGAGAAAACTCTGGAGAAAAGTTAATTGAATAGAGGGCATTATTCCTCATTAACCCCTTCATCTCAGTCATTTTTACTATGGTACGCTTACATCATTTGCATCAAACTGGAGCATTAATCCAAATATGTGCAGCTTTCTAGAGCAGCTAAACAATTTTTTTTATATATACTTTTCCTTTTTTTTAACCATCTAATGGTTTATTTTGGCATCTGATCGGGCTTCTCTTGGACCTTTCATTTATCTTACATAAGCATACTAACAATACAAACAAGTCATCTGATATGTGGGCTTCATGAACAGATCAGCTCTATTACAAATGGGAACATGACATTTGTATCAAATACACCCTTTGACAGCGGGAGGTCTACTTCTCCCCTCCAGCAGTGGAGAGGTTAAACACAAAAGTGCACGTGTTGATGGTTCTTTAAGGGCTTGTAGGAAGACTAATTATCAGTGATGCTAGGAAGTCGGAACACCCAAGTAGCTGGGTTTCCCAGGCTACTGATGGAGACCTATTTTACAAGCTGTAATTCTGCTTGAGCCTATTGCATGGGAGGACAGTTCACACTCCCCTGGTTTATCTCCTATTCTTTGGGAATATTCCTAATCCTATATTTCAGTAGGGGAATCTTCTCTCCTTATCCGCCTTCTCTTACATGACACACTGAGCTAAAACCACAGAAACAGGTGTGTGTGTAGGGAAGATCCCAACTAATGCCAGACTTACTTACTGCAGCAGGCCTTGTAAGTGTTTAACTAGACAGCATTTCACAGTGGGGATTTAATCGGGTTCGCTACAGCAAATGGGAGAGCAGCATTCATTTTTTACTTCGGCTGCATTCCCTGTGGGCATTACAATGGAACGCAATGGAACTGGAAAGTTTGCTTAAAAGACCACTATCGCGAAAATCATAAAATGTAAAACACATGTAAACACATACAAATAAGAAGCTCGTTTCTTTCAGAGTAAAATGAGCCATACGTTACTTTTCTCCTATGTTGCTGTCACTTACATTAGGTAGTAGAAATCTGACACAACCAACATGTTTTGGACTAGCCCATCTCCTCATGGGGGATTCTCAGGGTTTTGTTTATTTTCAAAAGCACAAAAAGTGTGTAGGGAGCAGGGAAGCCAGCCAGCATCACTGTATAAATCTTTTTTCAGAGAATGTCTAAAGAATTAAAGCCTTGCTGAAAATCCACCATGATGAGATGGACTAGTCCAAAACCTGTTGGTTCTTTCAGATTTCTACTACCTACTGTAAGTGACAACAACATGGGAGAAAAACTATTTATAGTTCATTTTACTCTGGGAGAAATGTACTTCTTATTTGTATGTGTTTACATGTATTTTAAATTTTACGATTTTTTGGTCCTTTAGGGCTACATTCATAGTGGGACGTTGAGTTGTAATGTGACGTTAACGTCACAATGCAGCATTACAGCGCAATGCAAAAAAAAGGTGGTAACGCACATTAATGCTGCGTTACTGTCATGTACAGTAGGTACAGTAAAGCATACAGGCAATGAAAAGTATGCTTCCCTGTACCTGGTAACGTGGCATTTAGAGGTAACACATTGCAGCAGTGCGTTACCATAACGCTAAACGTTACAATGCGGTGCTAAAGTCCCATAGGATTAGCATTGCAGTGCGGTAAGCTGCATTATAAGCTCCACAACATCCCACTGTGAATAAGCCCTCAGGCCTGGACCTCACTACAAATTGCAAATCGTTATCGCAATCACTAACGTTTTAATGAACATTTTGTAAGCAATTTCATGAGTGTTTTCTGGCAATTTTAGTAGCGTTTTTAAAAAGTGTCAGCTTTTTGCCAGTGATTGTGTAGTGATTTGCGATTAACAATTTTAATCCTGATTGATTCTTTCAATTTATTTTCATTTTCTTTACAGTGTGCAGTAATTTAAGAACGCTAGCAAATCGCTCTGTGTAGGTTTTGACGAGCGATTACGCCAGTGTTTATGTACTTTACATTGCAGAAACGCTAACACAAAATGCTAACGCTCAAAAATACTGCATGTCCTGCGTTTGCGATTTTGGTAATCGCAATCGCTCCGGTGGAATTTGGCCCATCCATTAACATTAGCTAAGCGTTTAGGGAAATCGCTAGCGTTTTGAAAACCTAAAAATAGTGTCGCCCCCCCGGTCAGTGACGTGCTCCCTGTTGGGCTGGAAGTACATCACTGGTATTCCTATCAATTAGCGTATGCGCGGCACAATGCACTGCGCTCCATTGTTTATACTTACTGTGTCGCCCATAGACTTCCATTACCCCAAGCACCATGCATTAAGTGCAGTGCTTGCGTTAACGTGCTGCAGCCATTGCGTTGGCTTGGATACTTCTGGCGCACCACAAGGGACCAAAATAAGTGTAAAAGTCTCCATAGACCTTCATTGCTTTTGTGGCCCCTTGCTGTAAAATAGGGTAATGCAACTCAGGTTTAACCTGCAAGTGTAAAAGGGCCCTCATTGTCACATTTGCGGTAATGCACTGCATGCAGGGTGTTGGGATGCCGCATGCTATTAAGCCGCACCGCAAACATTGCATAGGAGGTGCATGCATTGCAGTGCAGAAAGCTGCTTTACAAAGTGGCTGTTACGCCGCATTGCAATGCACCATTGTGAACGTAGCCTTACCGATGATGTTGTACGATCTGATGCCATATTGGTATGAGCAATTTAAAATATCATGTGGGACAATATGCTTTGTTTAACAATATTATCAATTATATAAATTGTCTTCTGATTTTTAGGTTTTCAGAACATGCTTGGGTAAAACTTATACTTAAAGCAAACCTGAAACGAAAAAAACAAAACCTTATGATATAATGAATTGTATGTTTGGTACGGGTAACGAATAGAACACAAGTAACAAACAAAAATGTCTTATTTTTTTATTTTCAACTATAGAGCTTTTCTTTTCTTTTTATAACATTGCATCATCCTGTCATATGTGCAGTTTAGAAACAACACTCTGTCTTTTAATCTATAAAACACAGCAGAAGTAATGACCTTTCCTGCAGTAAAACCTTATCTCAAGCTGTCTCTCTTGGCTGTTTAAGTGCGTCACAAAACAGGACTGTATATGACAGAAGCTTTTTTGCATAGATAACAACTGAAGTTTTGTAACTCTGCCTGTACTGGAAAACTTTTTTCTTGGCTACTGAGCTGCACTACACATGCAATTCATTATCTCGTAAGTTTATTCTCACTCCAGGTTTGCTTTAAGGCGAGGGATTATACTTAAAGAGAGTCTGAATCCTCCTAAAATGCCCCTTTTTTCAGCCAGTTTTATTAAGCATTAATGGATGAAACGCCGCTATACTGCGGAAAAACAAGGTGCTGCCCAGGGAGGCAGAGCTTTGAGCTATAGCTCTGCTTCCATTCGCGTCAATCTCCTGTGGATCTCCGCCTCCTCCCATCCCTTTCAGTGAAAGAAGACTGAGAGGGGCGGGAGGAGGCGGAGATCTGTGGGAGATTGACGCGAATGGAGGCAGAGCTACAGCTCAAAGCTCTGCTTCCAACAGGAAGGAGCCCCTCAACTTGCCCCGGGCATTTCAGGGTGATTAAAGCCTTGTTTTGCTGCGGGATTGCGGTGGTTCAGCTAATCTATTAATGCTTAAAGAGGAACTCCAGCCTAAACAAACATACTGTCATTAAGTTACATTAGTTATGTTAATTAAAATAGATAGGTAATATAATCTCTTACCCACACTGTTTTAAAAGAACAGGCAAATGTTTGATTTCATGATGGCAGCCATCTTTTTGGTTGAAAGGAGGTGACAGGGAGCATGAGACACAGTTCCAACTGTCCTGTGTCCTGAGCACCTCTCCCAGTTGCTAGGCAATGTGAATAACAACATAGGAAATCCCATCATGCTCTGCACAGCATCAGGGAAAAAAAGCCCGGGCTTTTTTTCTTTCATGGGTGGAGCTTAGCTAAAAATAAAACTAAAAATGATGCTTTGGTAAGAAAAACAAAGTTCTGATGCTGTGAAACTGTTAAAGAAACACCAAGCCTTTTCAGTTCTGCTGAGTAGATTTTTATTCCGCAGGCTCACTTTAAGAAGACTGGCTGAAAAAAATGGCATTTTAGGAGGCTGCAGGTTCTCTTTAAGTCTGCAGAAACCGCAGGCGACTTCCCACAAGCGTTATGCTGCACAATATGTGTATTTTGTCTGCTGCGGAGGTCAAGTGGTAAGGCGCTGCAGACTTTGCATCAGATCGCATGCTTCCAGCGCATTGCACTGCACTTACTCTGCAAGGCTCCATAGGCTTACATTGCACGTGTGGCACTTCGCGGTAAGAAAGAGTAACGCAACGAAGGTTAAAGGGTAATGCAACGAAATGTGCAAGGGACCTTAAAGGGCAACTGTAGCGAGAAGTATGTGGAGGCTGCCATATTTATTTCCTTCTAAACAATATCAGTTGCCTGGCTATCCTGTTTATTCTATGCCTGTAATACATTTAGCCATAGACCCTTAACAAGCATGCAGCAGATCAGGTGTTTCTGATATTTTTTTTCAGATCTAATGGGGGCTGCCAGGCAATTGGTATTGTTTGAAAGTAAATAAATTTGGCACCCTCCACATACCTTTCGATACAGTTGTCCTTTAAAGTAAACCTGAGATGTACAATTGTACTTATGATCAAATCATTCAGATCCAAAGAAAAGATTGTATTTATTCCTTCCACAATATTAAAGGATTTTGCTGAACTACAAGTTCTTAAAGTGTACCTGAGATGATGGAATGCTAAAGCTTTATACAGTACATACCTGGGGCTTCCTCCAGCCCCCTCGAAGTGCAGACTTCCATCTTAATTCAAAGTCAGACAAGGCGAACAGTCTGGGCAAGTGGCAAGTAGGCACAGTGGGAGGTCAGGCGAAGGTCAAGGCAGGCAGTAATCCATCAGAAGTGAGAGTCAGACTAAAGTTGCTGCAGGCAGTTTTCAATCGAAAACTGCATGGACAGGTCAAAACAGGTAGACAACTAAGGATTAGCTTAAGAGAACATGCTGAGCTACTGACATTACACCAGTGTCCTGCTGTCAGAGTTGCCCTTAAATAGACTGTCTGATTTCCAGGTGTACCACCTCTTGTACACATATGAGCCTGTCCCTAAGTCACGCCAAACACCTGCATACTAGCCAGAACACTAAAAAAATGACACCCTGCAAAACATACGCATAGGAATATGTACTACTGACCTAGTACAGTATGACACACAATTAGCTTGATATTCAGGGAATTTAGAGGCCACATAAAACATATTTCTTCAGACAAGGTCACCTTCTGCTATTGCTCCATGGTCCAATGTCATAGACTCGGTTATCTTATCCTATTCACTTTCCTCCTAAATTTTCTCCAAGGAGATAATATTTTTGTCTTCATTATTCTGAGTATATTCTTTCTTGCTCGTCTCTTAAAAGGTATTTTATCACCTAGGACAGTGTTTCCCAACCCGTGTGCCAAGACACATGTATGTGTCGCAGCCGCCTCGGGTTTCTGTTGCTATGTCCCCTGTGTCCTGCTCCGTCTCCCTTCCCGCTCCCAATTAATAAAGCAGGGCTACAAGAAAATGGCCATCGATGTCCACAAATGTGGACATTGGCAGCCATCTTTCTGTAGCCCTGCTCTAACTATCAGCGGCAAGGGAGGCAGACTGGAGCAAGGTGAGAGACAGAGTGGGGCACTGAAGGGTGATGTCAGCGTTTGAACACGGAGCTGGTGAGTGAGCTGCCGCCAGCACATGCTACTGGTGGCTCCTACTCCTAGCTATCTATCCTCAGGGCACCTACTCTTGGTTACCTATACTGAGGGCACCTACACCTCACTACCTATCCTGAGGGTACCTATTCCTAGCTATCTATCCTGAGAGCACCTACACCTCGCTACATATCCTGTAGGCACCTACTCCCGGCTACCTATACAGAGGGCACCTGCACCTCGCTACCTATCCTGAGAGCACCTACTCCTGGCTACTTATACTGAGGGCACCTACATCTCACTACCTATCCTGAGGGCACCTACTCCTGGCTACCTATACTGAGAGCACCTACACCTCGCTACCTATACTGAGGGCAACTAATCCTATCTACCTGTACTGAGGGCACCTACTCCTGGCTACCTATACTGAGGGCACCGACATCTATGTCTACCTACCTATACTTGGGGCACCTATACCTGGCTACCTACCTACCTATACTGTCTGAGGGCATTTTATTTGGGGAACGTGTGTGTGATCTGAGCATTTGGCATGATGTGTCACAACTTCAAAGAGTTAAGAAACCACTGACCTAGGAGAAAACTGCGGAGAAAAAATGAATTGAATATGGGCCACTTAATATTTTCCCATTGCTGCATGGTCTAGTTTCACATTCAGGCATCCACTATATATTCTTTCGTTGGTGGACTGGCGTCAGCATGGGCACTCTGACTGGTCGACAGCTGCAATGCATGTTGTGTTCTGACACCTTTCTATCATTGCCACTTTTTTTCCAGCAATTTGTGCTGCTATAGCTCTTCTATGAGAACAGATAAGATGGGCTGGCTATCAGTCCACATGCAAATCGGTGAGCCTTGGGCATCCATGATCCTGTCACTGGCTCACGACTTGAACAATTATGCATTTATGCATTAATTCAGTTGCAATAATGTCATTATGCAGTTGTTGAATTCAAATGTGCACTGACACCGTTAGTTCATCGCATACCGTCGAGGATCGCTCGTTATACAACAGTGGTGATTAAACATGTGTGCTGATTTTAGCGGAGCCCAAAGTCCCTTTTTCAAAAGCAGGAATGAAATCAGTAACACATAAAAAAGTTTAATATTCCCAAAACTTTGCAGCTGAAATATTCAGCATTGTATAATAAGCCTGGCATCTCTCAAGAATCATTACCCAGTGTATATATAACCATTTCACAAGACACTTCTCCTGGTTTTATTTGCTGCTATATGCAAGACCAGTGACTGGAAAGAGATGTAATTAAATCAAGTTACAAAAAAGTGAGAAGGATCAACAAGCTATAGGGCAGCCCATAGCTACGCCTGTTGCCATAACAACAAAATAGTTCTTGCCTGTGATGTAGTTGGGACTTAACCAAAGGCATTTCTGGCTCAGATGACATTTTAAACCTTTTTGTGAGAGATTCGTCTGATTTCTTTTCCTCCGAATGAGAAGTGCCTTCTTGCCTTTGATTGATAAGAGTAACCTTGCACACTGCAATCCAGTTTTGGATATAGGGAGCCTCGAAGGCCAAAACCCCTTTTCTAAGATGTAAAGGAGCTGCAAATGATCTGTATGCGTAAATCCTTTGTGAATTAGATGAATCCAAATGAGTTCAGCTTTTGAAGGTATTACTTTGGATAACAAAAAAAAAAAATCACATTTTTAGCATAATCAATTAAAGGCCGCTCTAAAGACATAAAGGGGGGCTTTGAAAGTGATCTGGGGGATTACACGATGCCAATACAGTATGAAAGCATAGGCGGTGACATGAACGTTAACGCTTTAATAGGACCTAGATTGTCAGACGTGAGACGTATGACATTCTATCAGGCTGTGGAATGTGCAACTATTTAAATGGAACAAGTATTTTATATGAAGGGCATATTCGTTCACTATTGCAGTCCATGAATCGCTTTATTTGTGACAGAGTCGGTAATGCGTGAAGATTAGGGATTCTCATTCGGATTCCGCAGAATTGAAATTTCCACATTTCCGATCGGAAATCAGCATTTCCGATTAGATATCGGAAAAGGGAAATAAGAAATTGGATTTCCGCAGAAATCCGATATACTACAACTTGGTCATTTTAGCCCAATCGTAGAACTCAGAAGCATTGGATCAATCAGAGCATGCAGAATTTTTCAGCAAAAATCGGATTACTGCGGAAATTTTAGATCAATCACAAGACTCATACTACTGAGTACTCCTGAGTCTCCTGATTAGCCTAAAATGTCCATGGTAGTCCAATTACTGTTGTAAAATTCTGCATTCTCTGATTGGTCCAATACTTCTGAGTCAACTTGGAAGTATTTGGCCAATCAGAGAATGCAATAAAATGACAAAAAAGGAGTCCTTGGAAAACCGGCATTGGCGGAAATGGGAATTTTTGAAGAATCGAAAAAATCGGCATTTCCGACTGTCCCTAAAATTTTAAAAGATACCTGAACTGATCTGTGGCATGAAATAAACAAGCCTATGTACTGTCCCAAACCTACTTAGAACTAGGCTGTGATCATTTTATAGAAGCCTGAAGCAGGCAAAAAAAGGCACAAGGCACCATTTAATTTGGACCCCGGTATAGGCCGATATATAATTAGAGGCCGTAGTGGTGCCCAGGGTGTAATTTGTGCGCAATTATAAGTCTCTATGCAATTGAGTAAGTATAATTACACCGCAAGTGAGCTGGGCACAGGATGAGCCGAATGAGGACTCACCCTGCTGCCACTCAAATACTCGACAGCGTAAAATACTATTTCCAATTCGAGTCGACGCAACTCGGAGGGAGATGTAATCTAAACTGCAGAATGCTGAAAAGTTATTTTAAACCAAAGCTGAAAAAATATCTCCTAGGACAAAACTTGGGTGAAAAAGTGAATTGCATATGGCCCGAGGGCTCTAAAAGATGCTTTCTGTGCAGTCAGGCTTGATAAAAACTGTAGCGTAACTCTAACTGATAACTAATTAGTGTGATTTGACTTCTTAAAACAAAAGGTACTTGCGATAATAACCAAAGATGTCCACTTAAACTAGAAATTTGACTAGAAATTTAAATAAGCATTCCAGGCAACTCACCTGGGTTCCTCTGGGCTTGACAAATATAATTGTAGTTGCAGCCATTATTACCTTGCCTCATGTCTCCCATTACTTTCAGCTGCATGAACAGGACCTGTTAGAACTGAAAGTCTGACTGATGCTGAGTACGCAGGGGATGTCTCACAAAAGAAGGTCACATTATGAAAGCCACAGACTACCCAGCAAGCTCATGCTGAACCAGAAATCCTAGGAGTGTGTACGGGGCTACAATGGACCAAAAAGCCCTTCTACTAAAATGCTATGGAAAACAAAAGTTTGCTTTCTTAAAACAGAAAGTATTTGCGATAATTAAGGTTGTAGTGAGCTCCGAGATGTCTCCCAGTGCATCACTGCTGAATATATGCAAATCACCCATTGTTGTCCCTGTGAGCTAAACACACCTCGGAGCTGACTCCAACCTGAATTATTGCAAATAGCAAATACTCTTTGTTTTAGTTACATAGTTACATAGTTATTTTGGTTGAAAAAAGACATACGTCCATCGAGTTCAACCAGTATAAAGTACAACACCAGCCTGCTCCCTCACATATAACTGTTGATCCAGAGGAAGGCGAAAAAACCCTTACAAGGCATGGTCCAATTAGCCCCAAAAGGGAAAAATTACTTCCAGACTCCAGATGGCAAGCAAATAAAATCCCTGGATCAACATCATTAGGCATTACCTAGTAATTGTAGCCATGGATGTCTTTCAACGCAAGGAAAGCATATAAGCCCCCTTTAAATGCAGGTATAGAGTTTGCCATAGCTACTTCTACTTTTAAGAAAGTAAACATTTGTTATCCATAGCATTTTAGTGTATGTATATATATATGTATTCATCTATCGATTTCTATCTGATTGCAATATCTGTCTGTCTATGGTACGATCCCAACTTCATCTATCGATTTCTATCTGATTGCAATATCTGTCTGTCTATGGTACGATCCCAACTTCATCTATCGATTTCTATCTGATTGCAATATCTGTCTGTCTATGGTACGATCCCAACTTCATCTATCGATTTCTATCTGATTGCAATATCTGTCTGTCTATGGTACGATCCCAACTTCATCTATCGATTTCTATCTGATTGCAATATCTGTCTGTCTATGGTACGATCCCAACTTCATCTATCGATTTCTATCTGATTGCAATATCTGTCTGTCTATGGTACGATCCCAACTTCATCTATCGATTTCTATCTGATTGCAATATCTGTCTGTCTATGGTACGATCCCAACTTCATCTATCGATTTCTATCTGATTGCAATATCTGTCTGTCTATGGTACGATCCCAACTTCATCTATCGATTTCTATCTGATTGCAATATCTGTCTGTCTATGGTACGATCCCAACTTCATCTATCGATTTCTATCTGATTGCATTATTATATGTCTGTTTGTAGCATACCATGCCCTGCTATCTGACTATGGACATTCTTGGTTTTAAATTTGTGTCAACCTCTGATCTTTGGTTCCATTCCACTAGTTCCCAGCTTTTGGCCTTATCTAGGTCTTGGCCTTAAATTAACATATAATTTATTGCCTTGCCAGCTGTTTATGCAGTGTTCTATGTTGTGTTTGATCTGTGAGTTAAATTTCTGTCCAGCCCCATACAGAGTCTCCTTTAAATCCCAGCCTACAAGACTGAGACTCCCATTCAAACACTTCACCATCTCACCTGCATTCAGTCTGCTAATTAAGATGCTGGCAGCCTGTTTGCATATAGCTAGCATAGGAGGTCAATTTTGACCACTGGTCAGTTTTGAGCATCTGAACTCAAAGTGCATCTGTAACTCTAAGTGTAAAGAAAATACAACGACCAAAATTAGACCAGAAATTGAACCAGAAGGGAACAGAAGGAACTGACAGAAAACTCTGCTTCTCTGGTTAGTTGCAAAAATGTTTAACCTAGTGTTTACTATCTGCCTGCTCTCCCCAGCCATCCTCAAATCTCTCCACACACTACATCCCCCTGCTGTCAGCAATATGCTGTACATTTCACCATCCCTCCTATCCACTCCACAGCTCTCCTCTCATGAGATTTTAATTTACTTACAACCTCACCTTCCATGTCACACCAAGTCTAAATATAAGTCTACACCACAACTGCTGCTCCGCTATATCTGCCTACTCCTCCTCCTTGTTGCTGGGGACATTTCACCTAACCCTGGACCCCCACTCCCCCCTGCTAATCACACTGTTTGCAATAAATCAAATTTCCCTCCCTCTTACTGTAACCTTATTAATATTCCACTCCTTCCCCCTACACCCCCTCCGATCTCGGCTGCCCTCTGGAATGCCCGCTCAGTCTGCAACAAACTGCCCTTCATCCATGATCTTTTCATTTCCAATGCTTTCACATTCTCTGGGATCACTGAAACCTGGCTGACCCCTTCTGACACAGTCTCACCTGCCGCCCTCTCCTATGGAGGTTTCCACTTTAGCCACACTCCTAGAGGTGGGAATAAGCATGGTGGTGGTGTGGGCATTCTCCTCTCAGACAAATGCTCCTTCAAGCCTCTCACTCCTATTCCCTCTCTCTCCCTGCCATCTTTTGAAGTCCATGCAGTCCGACTATACTCTCCCTTGAACCTTCAAATTGCAGTTATTTACCGCCCTCCAGGCCCTGCTTCTGTTTTCTTGGATCATTTCTCTGCCTGGCTTCTCCAGTTCCTCTCCTCCGACATCCCTACCATCATCATGGGTGATTTTAACATTCCTATTGACACCAATAACACTGTCTCCAAAAAACTTCTATCACTCACTTCCTCCTATGGCTTGTCTCAGTGGTCCTCTACCTCAACCCACACTGTTGGCCATACGCTTGACCTTGTATTCACTCGTCTCTGCTCTGTCACTGACTTTACTAATGATCCACTACCACTCTCTGACCATAACCTACTTAGCTTCTCTCTCTCCTCCTCTTTTCCTACCACCCTGGCACAAGCACGCTCACATACTCGAAGAAACTATCGCAATCTTGACATTCAAACTGTCTCTGATGCCCTGGCACCTCTCCTCAAACAATCCTTCACTGACCCAGACTCGGCTGCTATACACTACAACAGCTCCATTACAAAAGTCATGGATGACTTCACCCCCCTCGTCAAGGCCCGCCCTCACCATGTCTGTCGCCAACCCTGGATGACCAAAACCACTAAACAGTTAAAAAGATGCTCTAGAGCAGCTGAACGGCGCTGGAGGAAAAGTAACACAAGTGAGGACTTCATCTTATATAAAATTGCCTTGAACAACTTCAGAAACACACTCTCTGTGGCAAAAAAGTCCTATTTTTCTTCCCTAATATCCGCCCATTTACACAATCCAAAACGCTTGTTCAGCACCTTCAACTCCATTCTCCATCCCCCTCCTCCTCCTCCCTCATCTTGCTTATCAGCTGAAGAATTTGCAACATACTTCACTGATAAAATTGACAAAATCAGAAGTGAATTCTCCATGCGGCCCTCAAATCCCACCTCCACACCTCTCATTGACTGTTCTCTAACTGCCTTCTCTCCACTCTCTGAACACTCTCTTTCCTCTAAAATTGCCAAAGCTAATCTAACCACCTGTTCTTTGGATCCTATTCCCTCCCATTTCATTCCGCAGCTATCCTCATCTCTCTTGCCTGCACTAACAACGCTATTTAACCTCTCCCTCTCTACTGGCATCTTTCCGTCCCCACTCAAAAAAGCTGTTGTGACACCACTACTTAAAAAACCCTCTCTAGATCCTACACCACTTGCCAACTACCGCCCAGTGTCACTTCTCCCATTTGCATCCAAACTACTTGAACGCCATATACATGCAGAATTAAGCCATTATTTATCTGCTAACTCCCTACTTGATCAGTTCCAGTCTGGCTTTCGCTCTAACCACTCCACGGAAACAGCCCTTACCAAAGTGGCCAATGACCTTCTTACAGCCAAATCCAAAGGTCAATTTTCCATACTCATCCTTCTTGACCTGTCATCAGCATTTGATACTGTCGACCACACCTTACTCCTACAAATACTTTCAAATGTCGGAATAAAGGGCCTTGCTCTCACATGGTTATCTTCCTACCTCTCTGGAAGGTCCTTCACAGTCTCCTACTCAGATCAGATCTCTTCTCCTCATGCTTTGTCTGTCGGGGTTCCCCAAGGCTCTGTCCTTGGTCCCCTCCTCTTTTCCATCTACATGCATGGTCTTGGTGATTTAATCAACTCATTCGGGTTTCAATACCACCTCTATGCAGACGATACACAACTGTACCTCTCTGCCCCAGACCTTTACTCCCTCCTTAAACGTGTTCCTGACTGCTTGTCTGCTATATCCTCCTTCATGTCCTCTCGCTTCCTAAAACTTAACATGAGTAAAACGGAACTAATAATTTTTCCACCGTCTCTGTCCACCTCCCTGCCTGAAGTAACAATAAATGTTAATAACACTCCCATAACTTCAGTTCCCAAAGCTCGGTGCTTGGGGGTGATATTCGATTCATCTCTCTCTTTTATTCCTCATGTTCACTCCATAACCAGCTCCTGCCATCTCCAACTCAAAAACATATCTCGCATCCGTCCCTTTCTCACTCAAGACACAACTAAAATGTTAATACATGCTCTCATAATTTCTCGTCTGGACTACTGCAACGTGCTACTTTGTGGACTACCGTCTAACAAACTGGCCCCGCTCCAGTCAGTACTGAACTCAGCTGCTCGTCTCATTCATCTCTCTTCTCGATCTTCCTCTGCCGACCCTCTTTGTCAAGCTCTTCACTGGCTGCCAATTAACCAGAGGATTCAGTTCAAACTCCTAACCCTAACCTACAAAGCTCTCCACGATCTCTCCCCCCGGTACATATCCTCATTAATCTCCAGATACAAACCCAATCGCAATCTCAGATCGGCACATGATCTTCTGTTGTCCTCCTCTAGAATCAACTCCTCACATTCACGTTTACAAGACTTCGCACGCGCTTCACCCCTCCTCTGGAATGCCCTCCCACAACACATCCGTCACTCGCCAACCTTTGCTACCTTTAAACGCTCTCTAAAAACACACTTGTTCCGACAAGCATATGCTCTACCTTAGGCCACTTCCCTTTGTACTAAGACCAAATTGCACTCCTACTAGGTATCCTAAAACACAAAGCCTCTATATATTTGCTGCATACTACCCCCCCTCTTGTTTCCCCCCATTCCCTTTAGATTGTAAGCTCGCAAGGGCAGGGCTCTCTCCCCCTTTTGTGTCTTGGTAACCATTATACATTTTATTCATCATGTTAATTTTATCACTGTCATTACCAATTCTATAATTTGTATTTTGTATCATTCTTTGTATTTTGTCACTAATTATGTATCTTGTATATTGGTGTACACCATTGTCTGTATTATTATGTACCCCATGTTTGTTTCTTACTTTGTACAGCGCCACGGAATATGTTGGCGCTTTATAAATCAATAATAATAATAATAATAATATATATATATTCGTGTGTGTGTGTGTGTGTGTGTGTGTGCGTGTGTGTGTGTGTGTGTGTGTGTGTGTGTGTGTGTGTGTGTGTGTGTGCGTGTGTATATATATATATATATATATATATATATATATATATACCCCTTAATGCGTTATACATAAAAGTCATCCACTTAATAATTCAATGATTCATGATAAGATGATCAATTAATGAACAGGCTAAAACATTTGTTCTAATCATTACCATGCTGCCTAATTGCCAACTGTTGCATTCTGCTGCCCTCTTCCCTCTCCTCATTCATAACTGCTTGTATGACAACAATTTGACATAGATTAAACATAAATGAACTGAGACATCTCCCGATCTGTGGTCAGGAGTGGTCCAAACAGTGTTTATCATTTCTTTCAATGTGGAGTATAGCAAGGAGAAGAAAGGACCAAGGATGGATCATCCTCATTGTGCAGAAATTGCTCAACAAGCTGGAATATCTGTATGTAAAATAACAAGTGCTTGCAATGTCCTACATGGTCACGTCTTTTCCCAAGCGACACATCAGACTACATAATTATTTCCATTTTCACCCAAATATTGGCCTTATTCACTTGAACGCTCTTTAGTTAAGAATTGTGATAGATTTTTGGTGGAAAAAAGTAGTCACAATGACCATGTAGGTTAAATGAATTTGCAACAATTGTGGTTGACTTCTTTAACTGTTGAATATGTGGGATGTTGAACATTTCTTTCCTTTTTCACCACAGAAAAGGGAGAGAACTTTGTCTTTTTTGAGAAGGTAGCAAAGTGACAAATTGCTTGACCAACCCCCCCCCCCCCCCCTCCCCCTTCAAACTTAATGCATTTAATTAAATGTCAATAAAATGCCCTTTAAATCACCAGCAAGTAAGAAAATACTTAAAATAATTTTGCTAGTACTTTTTCACCTACTTGGTACTTTTTTAATTGCAAAGTGCTGAAAAGTTATTCTAAATATAAGATGAGACATTATCTCCTAGGGGTAAACTAAGGAGAAAAATGTAGTTGCACATGGCAGTGTTTCTAAAACCTGTCCTTGTGACTTCCCAACAGTGCATGTTTTGCAGGCAACTTCGCCTATGCACAGGTGGGGTAATTAGTGTCTCAGCTAGGTGGAATCCATGTAGCTGAGCCTGAGACACTAATTATCACGAAGACAGGTTTGAGAAACACTGGCATATGGGCCAAGGTGTGTAGGGAATGGGTAGATATAATAAATCTAGAACAATTATGAAATATGAATTTGAGTTGTCGAGTTGAATGATGTATTTATTTATTTAATTTGTATTCTTTTTCTTTTACTATATTTTTTTTTTTTTTACAATATTTTTATTTTGGTTTTATAATTTATGAAACAATTACAAAAGGGACGTGAGTAAATCCAACAACAGATTGTTAAATTGGTGATGTGCATCAATGTGAAACATATACAATAAAGTTAGCTTCATAAAGAAGGACAAAGCCCTCCAACTCCAAAAGAGGCTAATTCTCAGAAACCAGAATTAATAATAAAATAATTGTTACCCAAGATCGCATATACAGAGAAGCCTATGCTGATTATGAGTACTTTTTCTAATATTTATTTTAACAGCACTGACAAAAACATTTCTGGAGGACTCTAAGGAGAATATTTTGGTGGCCTGGGGGTGTAGTGGATAGCACTCTTGCCTTGCAGCACTGCATCTCCAGTTTAAATCCCAGCCAGGTCACTATCTGCATAGAGTTTATATGTTCTCCCCATATCTGCGCGTGTTTCCTCTTGGCACTCCGGATTCCTCCCACATCCCAAAAACATACACATGGCTTCCCCTAAATTGGCCCTAGACTACAATGGACATATGACTTGATTGTGAGCCTCTCTGAAGGACAGATAAGCGACTAAATACTCTGTACAGCGCTGCGGAAGATCAAAATCAATCTCAGTCAATTATCTAGAACTGGACTAAGTGGAATCATAATCAGCTGAGATGGAAATTTTAAGCCCGGTACACACAATGCACAATTCCCATCAGATCGAAAAGGTTTAATCGATCATTTCCGGCATGTCCGATATGCTTCCAATAAAGTTCCATTTGACCTGGTGGGAAATTGCATGGTGTATACCGGACATTTCAGTTGTAGTGAATGTAGTTGTATGGTGTATAGAATATTGGTTGTTGTTTTTTTGGTTCAATATATTAATATACATTGATTAATCAATATAAATTCATCTAATTTATGATCAATTCATACTTTTTTAAACTTTTGAGGTTTTTTTGCTCTTTGACCCCCCCCCCCCCCCCCCGACACCCCTCCCCCTTAAAACATAGTTATTGGGCTAATGTATGTCTAACTAAACTAACTAAAAAGTTATTCAGTCAGTCTACAATACTGATATTTTTAAGTTATATTGAAAAAAAAGTTTAAAAATCGACCTGTGTGTGGCCAGCTCCATACTGAAAGATCAACAGATAACCTTCCTGTGTCTTCCACTAACCCTGAAAGCACTTGTCGTGTTTAACACATATTGTTCCAGGAGAGAGCATTTCTTAGCCACACACTCTCTGTTGTTAGTATACCTCTAAAAGAAAAATACAGACAGCAGTGAAGCTTGGGGGAGGGAATTTATGGGTAGATAGTGTGCAGCAAAGAAGTGATCTCTCTTGGAATGGTAGGTATTAATCACACAAGTGTTGTCCGTGCCAGTAAGCTTAGTAGGGTTGTTTAGAAACAGAGAAGGGCTAGTGGATCATTTTCAGTATAAATCAGAAAGACAGAAAGAGGAAGAAGACAGAGGAGGAAGCAGAAACTATCATAGGGTATCAGAAGTATGAAGTATGTAGCCTAAAGGTGTACGTAAATCTGGTGACTTGGCGGCCGATTGAGCATCCAATTGGATTATTATAATCGAATTGGATGAAAATCAGTGCCGCGAAGTGCATGCCCGAACAACAAAGCGACCAATTTCAGGACGGAAATAAGTCGCTTTGTAAATCGTGCATGCTGCAAGATGTTGGGCCGAAGTTGGTTGGTCAGGTGTGCAGCAGTACAGCGGCCGATTTTGAAACGAGCGACGAAACGACAAAACCCCCGCTGCTATGTATAAATGTGCCCCCCTCCATGTGTGCATTCATACATTACCTGTCCGGTGTCAACCTCCACGCGGTGCCCATCCATCTCACCGGGTTCCGCATTCACTCATAAACGCTAATGGCGCATAGAGTTTGACGTCAGACACTATGTACCGCTAGCGTGTATGGGTGTATGCAGCTGCCCGGCAAGATGGACAGTCACTGCGCAGATGCTGCAACAGGACAGGTATTGGATAAATGCGCACACTAGGGGGAACATTTATACATTGGGGGCAGCAGCGGTGCGGACGCAGTGGGCTCAGCCCATTCCCTGCAGATTTCATGCTGTAATTGGATGGAAAATGGGCCTGTAGTATATGGGCAGCTTAGACAAAAGACAAATTTATCTCTAATCAGATTCGATTACAGATAAATTTGTCTCTTTGTCAAATCTGCACAGAATTGTCAGGTCTATGGGCACCTTTACAGGCACTGATTCATGTAAACAGTGTGCTCATCTAGATATCAATCACGGGTTGATCAAAGATGCATTATCTTTGAGAAATATTTCATCCTTAATAAGTTACAGTTACACTTAAGGCCTATGTCACATGGAACTGCAGAAACTTCATTCCTTACTAGTTAAGTTGGTGCTGACAGTCAGGTCTTATGCCTGGTACGCACAATGAGATTTTCTGGCAGATTTACTGCCAGATGGATTATATCCAACATGTCTGATCTGATTTCTGATCAATTTTCCATAGAAGTGAATGGAAAATCGTTTCGGGAATCAGATCAGACATGTTGGAAGTAATCGATCTTGCATTGAATCTGCCATAAAATCTCATCGTGTGTACCAGGCATTAGCGACAGCGCAGTGCATAGACCTATAGCTCATGATGGTATACTAACAATACAAGTTAAATCTGGAGAGAGAGCATTGCCTGTGTGTCGTATGCCGTAATCAGAGGTGTTATGCAATGCTATTTTTAGTACTGAAAAATCAGATGTTTAAATTGTAATGCATTTAGGATAAATAACACTCTTATTTTTTTAATATACAATACATTTTTAAACAATCCACTTGTTATAAGTGTTTATTGGCCCACTTTGGTTTTCCCACTGTTCTTTTCTGTTCAGCCAACTTTAAGGCAACTATATTGTATTAGCTGTAGACCATGTAAAACCTCCTAAGGTTAATCATTGATCTGCATTCTTATCTTGGGACACTCAATAGATATTAGATCAGATTTCAGTAGAGCTAGAAAGGTAATTTAATATTGCTATCACGGTCACCACTAGCATTGTATCGTTGAATGTAGTCCAAAACTTTGTGATAGTCAATGAAATAGTGTTTTGCCAGCTTTAGTATATAAACCCCATAGTGTACTGACCACAGAGGAAACCCACTAGTGGAGAACTAGTCTGCAGTTAAGATACTGACATCAAAAAAGAATCCACACCACCATCCTTTGCGGACATGCAGTTAGGGTATTGACATTTTAAGCAGAGAGAACTCAAACAATGGACTTGATATTTATTCTGATCTGTTCACCTCCTCCACATAGTCATATTTTCAATGTTCTGTCCAGATTTCTGTCCGTTGAGATTGCTCACACTATACTTCCATCAGGATGGTACATTTGGCCACATTCACTACAGTATGTAAATCTTTTCTAAGTAATGCTGCTCCGACTTTTAGGAAGGACCTTGATCTAACACGCTTTCTCTTTATAATATTTACATTTGAAAATATATAACTGGTGTCCTAATAAAATAAGTATAATATAAAATGATGTTGTTATTATACAATATACATAAAACAATGAATAGCTATTCTCTTTATACAATTCTCTAATTATTTTGCCATTGTAAAATAAAGATTAATTCATGTAAAAAAAAATAATTATAATAATTATTATTCAAATATAATTTTACTATATTAGATTATTTTTATACTCAATGAAACGTAACTCCTTAATGGATGAACTTCTATAAAAATTGGTTAGGATCTTTCTGTTTTTGCCAATCACACAAATTTGCAGATTTTTATTCTACCGGCAAGAAGATGTGGTTGATCCTGAAAATACTTTTAGCTCATACAATCATTTTCTATTAACATTTGTTTACCTTTCACCCATGAAAATTTAAAGAGTGAATAATTGCTCACAAATATTTTTCAGAATATGAGAAAATGATTGTGTCTGTTACAAAAACTGTGAATCTAAACATTAAGCCAGTGCTTATGAAAACAACAATGTATTATAATATTGCTTATTAAACAACCTAAACAAAATCAGATCTTAAGTTTAAACTGGTCAGTTTGCAGCCTGCATCTCACAGAGACCTGTATTCATTTCACACAACCAGCATTGCATTAAAGCAGCACCTAGTCTGAACCTGACTTATGAAAAGGCCATTCCCATCTCAGGCAGTCTGGAGTGGGCTCTACTGGGGTTACTCCTCTATCAAAGGATTGGAAATGAAGTACGTGGGCATACACTCATTTAACGACAAGTAATTGACAAATCCGAAGACCCGCATTACTAGTGAAATGGGAAAGTATTAATTATTTATAAACGATTAGCCTTTCTGTGTGTCCTGGACAAATTCTATCTTGTACTGGAAATATAATGGGGAATGGGACAGGAATGGCTCCAAAGGGAAAAAAAAAGCTAGTTCAGTGTTTAATTATAAAATTTAGAACTGAAGAAATGTTTTTAAAACAATACGGTGTGAAATATATATATATATATATTTCACACCGTATTGTATAAAAGTAGCCCTTTGTGTAACTGAATATTTTGTAAAAAAAAAAAAAACCTCTGTTGGTGCATTATTTAAGTTGTTTGTTTTCCTTGAACTATATTTAATTTGTATTGCTAAACCTCCGCAAGGCATCCAACGGTTATTTATATTAAACCCGCTGAAACAAATAAGACAGTGTATATATTGTATAATATAATAACCAATAAATTATAATACTTCTATATGTTTGTATATGTATTTAAAAATGTTTATGATAAATAAAATATTTAATCATCTTAATATACCAAGTGAATTCTCAAACCATTACATATTGTAAAAGCAAAACATTAAATTCAGTAAAAAATATTCTATAGGTATTCTATTCATCCTACATATTTTTACAAACAGCCTCAAATTATCCTGTAAGGACACTGATGGCATTGTCCATATTTTACATAATTAGAAGTAGCTCATTCCCTTTTCATAGCGCATGAGGTTCTTTGCATATGATATCCATATTCAGCGATCAGATGCTGACATGCCAGAAGAATATTTTTCACTCCACTTCAAATATACAGTTACATTTGTGGTTAATAATATATACATTTTTATAGCATTCAAAATATTCCAACCAATGCTTAAGTCGATGACAGTTGTTCATTCTCATAAATTGTATCCAAAAAATTGTATCTTTGTACCTTAACTCCTGTTTCTATATTCAGTAAAAAAAATAAATATGTGAATAAGGAAAAAATGTATTTAGTTTATAAATTCCTAAAAATCTCATTAGAAAAAAAAAAATAACCAGAGTGAAAATTAATTTCTTTAGTATATCAGCAATTTCAAGCCTGTAAAATAATAATAATAATAATAATTTGTAGCTTATAAATAATCTTTTATCATCTCAATAAATATTTAATTCTAAAATGAAAAAATGTGTGAGCTCCACTGCATGGAAAATTTTACTTTCATGTCATCTGGGCATTGAGTGCTTTACCTGTCATAACTACTGCCAAGTATTTGCAGGATGCCCTCCTGTCTGTCTGGTTGGATGGGTTGTCAGTCTGT